>NC_039360.1:132228654-132239808 GCF_003573695.1 Papaver somniferum | reverse complement strand
GGGGGGGGTCCGGGGGAGCAAAATTTTCTGGTTTTGATCTTCAAAATCTAATTTTTTTGGTTTTAATCATCCACTTCCGGCACAGTCAGTTAATTCTCGAGCATGCCGATATCTATGTCGGCATAGTATGTTGCTTAAATTTCTATGCCGGCACATGATGAAAAGTATCCAGGAAACTTCAAATTTTCTTCACTTGACTACCGGCATTGATAGATTTCTATCGAGCATGCCGGCACTCAGTTCCGACATTGAATGTTAGTTACCAAGTATGCCAGAACCATTTTCCGGCATGATCTTCATCAATTCCGTCATGATATTCATCACTTCCGGCGATGTAATTTTTTTTATTTCCGACATGGTCTTCATCACTACCGGCATGGTCTTCATCTATGCCGGCATGGTCTTCATCACTACCGGCATGGTCTTCATCTATGCCGGCATTGGTCTTCATCTATGCCGGCATTGGTCTTCATCACTTCCGGCATGGTCTTCATTACTTCCGGCATGGTATTCATCACTACCGGCATGGTCCTCATCGCTTCCGAATGATAAAAAAAAATCATTTTCAAGGGAGTGGGGAAATGGGGAAAACTTAAAAGGGAAGAGAATTTGAAAGGGAGTGGGGAAAATTTAGAGTTTGAAAGGGAGTGGGATAAATGGGGGATATGATTTTGTTTTTTATTTTGAGCAAAGGGTATTTTAGTATTTTCATACCCAAAATCACCCCTTAGCACACACCATGAGTTGGGGGAAATAATCTATATCCCCCAATTTCGCGTTTAAAAAAAGTATCTACAAAACATGTGATATTTTAAGAGACTTTGTTCTTTGTTTTATTTGTAAATAATAATAACAAAATAGGTGTAAAAATCAAACTATCAATAACCTGGCTTGATTGGGGTATACCCAAATTAATTGGGGTATACCCAGATCTAAATGGACCTAGTGCTCTTGCTAAGGGTTGTCAAAATTGGTGATTTTACTTTAATACCCTTGAACTAATTAACTAAAAATTAAACCTTAAAATTAAAAAACTCTTAATCTTTCATAATCTCTCTTCTCTAATCTCTCTGCTCTTCCCCTTCATCTTCTTTCATTTCTTCCATCAACCAAAAATCTTCAACATTGATTTTCCAACATTGGCCGGCGAAAAGAAGACTCTAAGTAATGTCTAAACTTAAACCCATCATTGTGTTGTGTGATTTGGTTGTTATATAATTGTTATATTAGATTAGAAATAAAAAATTATGATTTCTGTGTCTTCGTCCGGCAAGGTCGTGACATGAAAATCTTGCCAACTTTTCATAATAGCCATGGCGACCGTAAATTTTTACAACAACCGACAGGTATTTTTTGAAGACCTTGACGGCCAATACAGCCAACGAGGTCATGACATGCATATCTTGCCGACTTTTCATAATAGCCATGGCGACTGTAAATTTTTTTCAACAGCCGGCAAGGTATTTTTTGAAGACCATGCCGACTAATAAACAACCGACAGGGTATTTTTTGAAAACCTTGCCGACTAATACATTTTTCTCAACAGCCGGCGGGGTATTTTCAACAGCCGACAGGGTATTTTTTGAAGACCTTGCCGACTTTTTTTTTTTTCTGTCGTCTCCCGTATGTCAAAAAAAAAAAGTCGGCAAGGTCTTCATCGTCGACCTTGCCGACTTTTCATACTTTCAGAACTGAAAGTGTTGATTTCTGATCTAATTTTGAGTATGATTTCATACAACATCTTTGCAATCCCCTCTTTAGAAGTGTTAAGGTAGTGTACTTTCATTTCCGTTCAAAATGATTTTCTCAAAACAAAAAAAATTCATCAAAAACCTTCCCAAATAAGTTCAATCAAAAACAAAATTTCATAACTCAATTTCACAATTTGAGAAGTTTTAATCTACTTAATTAAGTAACCTAATCAAAATTTTAATGTTAACTAAACAAGGGCATATTAGCCATTTAGAAAATACAAGGTTAAGGGGTGGCTTGGTTTTACTTCATAATGACCAGATTTTGTCTTATTAGGTATACCCCAATCTCGCCAGGATCAATAATAACCATATAATAATGTTACACTCCAGAACCATAATATTGTTGACAGATTCCAATCACTCGTATTCATGTCCATTTTGGTTTAATTTATACTTGGAAGAATAGTTATAATTTCTATTTAAAAATGCATAAACTTATATTTCTTCACTTATTTATTTTGTAAAACAACATTTTTATATTTGCTTATTTATTTTTTTTGTAAAATAAATCTAGAGTGTTTAACATGAAATTCCTTTGTATTTTTTTCTTTACGAGTCACTGAAATTCCTTAAAAATCAGTCAAAGAGTCTTTCATAATCCATGAAATCACAAAGAGTTTTCCAAAATTTCCTACATAAAAAATCTCTTGACATCTCTATACTCAATTGAATAACCCCCTATTAGTACCATCCGATTACGAACTTAGAGCGTCCACAATGGAAAAATAAATGATGGAGTAAAACTATATTTACTCGAAAATTCAATCGCAGTGGAGTGGAGTATAACTATATTTAGTTGGAGAGAGAGTGTGATCCAGAGTAAATTTGGTCGATAGTCACGACTAAAACTGATTATAGTCGAGCGCAACTTCAAAGTACGTCTTGTACCGGACGGAAATTAAAATTACGTTTGAGCTGGGGCGCAACTTGAAAATACGTTTGAATTGGGGCGTAACTTGAAAATACGTTTGAATTAGGGCGTAATTTAAAACTTAAATTTGGGCGCAACTTTAAATCACGTTTGAATTGGGGTGTAGATTCAAGTTACGTTTGAATTGGGGCGTATTTTTAAGTTGGGTCTGGATTGGGGTTGGGGCGCAGCTTAAAGTTTCTTTTGAATTGGGGCGTAACTTTATTTTACGTTTGAATTGGGGCGTAATTTAAAATTACGTTTGACTAAATTTTACTCCATAACAGGAACGTGTAACCCGGAGTATAACCAATTTTTTTTAGTTTTTAGTTTAGTTATAGTATGGTCGCACCATTGTGGACGCTCTTACTAGCTTATTAAGTTGTCCCGCGTGAACGTGCGGGACAGCACTGCTCTCCCCAGAATAGCACAAAAATTAAACCAAAATTTGCTCAACTTAACGACATCGACTTAATTTGAAGTCGTAGTGCTCTCATAGCCCTTGCTCTCGGGCCCAAGATCAACACTTATCATGGGATCAGTGTCGTGTCACATCAATCGTCCAACTCCTATGCCCACAACCACAAAGTCTCAAACTCCTCAACTTCCAAATATAACAACCAATCAATCATTGCGGTAAGTATACCCTCGTTTTATCCAGGCTAACAAAATTAACCGCCATAGTACAGAATCTACGATAACCCACGTGTCAGCCACCCAGAATCCAGTTGCAGTACCGTAAATAAAACGAGAAACAACCCTAATTTCATATCCACCTCGTCCTTAAAACCCCTCACCTCCTCCTTCAGAGCAGACAAACGAAAAAAAAACTTGTTTGAAAAGCTTTTCACTCCTAATTCAAAATCTCCGTGAAAAATCTCACATCTAGGGTTAGGATTTCCTGTTTGCGCAGCAGAGAGTTGAAGTAGAAGCAGTAACGATGTCGTTGAAACCTAGTGAAAGGAAAGATGTTCGAAAGACTAGTTATAAAGTAGCAGTACCTGAAATAGGATTGAGAAGAAGAGAAGAGGCTATGATTGAGATTCGTAAGAATAAACGTGAAGAATCGTTAATGAAGAAGAGAAAAGAAGGTTTACAACAACCGTTTCCTCTCTCTGCTGGTATTACTTCCAACATCGAGAAAAAGGTATAATAGTTATTTCATTAATCATCGTCAGTTATTATTATTTACATATTTATGTTGCGAGTCCCTTTTTTGATCTATTTGGTCTGTAGTTCATCTTTAAAATTTATAATACTTAGTAGTTAGGGTTTCGTTAGTGCTGTTATTGGGATTTTAGGAAATTAGGGTTTATGCTTGAACTTGTTGCTGTGGGTTTTTGGGGATTTAGGGTTTCTGATTTTGATGAATCTCGGGTTTATGTTTGTGGTTTTTGAATTCCTGGGTCAGATCATCCGGTCGCTTGTTAGTGTTTTCTGTTTTTGGTGAAATTCAGGATTTATGATGTCTTTTTTGGTGAAATTCAGGATTTATGATGTCGTGTTTCTAAGATTTAGTTGGATTGGGCTTGTTTTTCTTAGTAAAGTTTGTGTTTCTTATGATTTTCAGCTAGAGAGTCTGCCTACACTGGTTAATGGGGTATGGTCGGAGGATAACGCCTTGCAGTTGGATTCTACTTCACAGTTCAGGAAGTTACTCTCCATAGGTAATTGTTTTTTTTGGTGGTTTAGGGGTGTTTTTGTTGTGCTGCTGTAGAGATCTTATTTTCCGTCTCTAAATTGTTCATCAGAAAGAAGCCCTCCGATTGATGAAGTGATCCAGACAGGTGTAGTTCCTCGTTTTGTTCAGTTTCTTCAGAGGGAGGACTTTCCACAACTTCAGGTGAATGTTTTACTCTAATATTGAGTTGGTTTCATCTTCATTATATTTGAGTACCAATTAATTAAGTATGATTTAGTGAAGCTCTCCTGTATGCACTAATTTTTCATGATTTTTGATTGTTGAACAGTTTGAGGCGGCCTGGGCTCTTACAAACATTGCTTCTGGAACCTCAGAGAACACCAGAGTGGTCATTGAGCATGGAGCTATCCCCATCTTTGTGGCACTTCTCAGTTCCCCAAGTGATGATGTTCGAGAACAGGTAACTAGATAATAAAGGCAGAAGGAATGCAGATTTTATTTGTATAGCTAGGCGTGCTCTAATTTGAGGGATGATGCTGAAGTTACTTAACATGTGTAAGCACTAAGCAAATGGGCTTCAGACTAACACTTTTTTTTTTTTTTTTGTTTTTACAAAATCTAGGCTGTGTGGGCACTTGGAAATGTTGCTGGTGATTCACCTAAATGCCGAGATCTTGTTCTTGGCCACGGGGCCTTGATTCCTTTGTTAAGTCAATTAAATGAGCATGCCAAACTTTCTATGCTGAGAAATGCCACCTGGACTCTATCTAATTTTTGTCGTGGCAAGCCGCAGCCTTCCTTTGAACAGGTACGAGTGACTGATAACCACTACTGTTAGGTTTGTTTACCATGGCTTGCTTGGCATCCTTGATAACTTGATATCAGAAGATAATTTTTCTTTGTTGTTGATTTTCTTGTGCAGACAAAGCCTGCACTCCCTGCTCTTGAGCGTCTTATCAACTCCACTGATGAAGAAGTACTTACAGATGCCTGCTGGGCCCTTTCTTATCTATCTGACGGTACAAATGACAAAATTCAAGCTGTTATTGAAGTTGGTGCCTGCCGCCGACTTGTCGAGTTATTGCTGTAAGTATCACTTAATTGAATTATGTTTCTCTACACTGCTAGATGTATGGTAGTTTGAGAGAGATTTCTTTTGCAGTCACCCATCTCCTACTGTACTCATTCCTGCCCTCCGCACGGTTGGCAATATTGTCACTGGAGATGATCGTCAGACCCAGGTATCAATGACTTTGTTTAACCTCTATCCTTATGAAATGTGATGAACTGTTGTATTTAAACTTCTTTTGTTATGTTGGCTTATTTTATTTTTTTTGTCTTCTATCTAGTGTATCATTGAACTTCAAGCACTTCCGTGCCTCATGAACCTGTTGACACAAAACCATAAAAAGAGTATCAAGAAAGAAGCTTGTTGGACTATCTCAAACATTACTGCCGGAAACAACGACCAGATTCAGGTAGTATTTATAATGTTTTTTAGGTGGACTATTCTTGAACTCCATTTGTATCAAAAGTCTCCTGCGATTTCTGACACCTGATATGCTTTCATTTTTCAATTTTCTGTAGTCGGTTATAGCTGCTGATATTATTGGTCCTCTAATCCATCTGCTTCAAAATGCTGAGTTCGATATCAAAAAGGAAGCTGCCTGGGCGATCTCAAATGCAACTTCTGGGGGATCCCATGAGCAGATCAAGTACGTATTCATTCTGTTTTTTTCTTGGGTTCAGTAGCTTTGTGCTCTGGTTTAGTTCTTACTTGATGAGTTTATTTGAATCTTGAATCTTAATGTGTGATAGGTACTTCGTTGCTCAAGGATGTATCAAACCACTGTGCGATCTTCTAATCTGCCCTGACGCTAGGATTGTTACTGTCTGTTTGGAAGGTCTTGAGAATATTCTCAAGGTTGGGGAGGCTGAGAAGACCATGGGCAACACTGATGGTGTGAACTTGTATGCTCAGATGATCGATGAGGCAGAGGGATTGGAGAAGATTGAAAACTTACAGAGTCACGACAACACTGAGATATATGAGAAGGCGGTGAAAATTCTCGAGACTTACTGGTTGGAGGAGGAAGATGAAATGCCTCCTCCAGGTGATGCTGCCCAAACAGAGTTCCAATTTGGAGGGACCCAGCCCCAACTTCCTTCTGGTGGATTTAACTTCGGCTGAAGGTATGCCCACCAAACGGCCATATTATATTTCTGTCTGGATGAGGGGAGTGGAAAATGCTGTACTGAGTCGTATCTTATTCCAGTATGTGGGCAACTTATGCTATGATTGATATATTATCTGCTTTATCGGATGAGTAGTTATTTTGATTTGGCTTCTAAACTAAAATTCCAGTTATCCTTTCCTCTTAAAATCACTAGGGAATAATGTAATTTACTATTATGGCCGACAGGTCCGAGTTATTATCTTAGTATCTTGTATCTTTGTACTAGGAACTATTTCTGATGACTGATGTGTACACTTCTTTCCAAAATTTACAGGAAGGTGGGCGTGCAAGGGATGGAAGTTAAAAGCTCTGGGATAATTCAGGTCAGGTCGGGTCAGGTTTTTTGGGTCTGGTCAGTTCATGTCATCGAGAAGTTATTTGGTCCTGTTCGGTAGAGTCTCAGATGTGGTTGAAGAGCCATCGCCGTTGGTGGTGTGTGGTCCTTCGGGGGGCAATGGGTTTTGAAAGAGTCAACAGGGTCGGGGGTGAGGGTAGAGTCTGGTGTGTAAGCATGAAACATGTTCTCGTTATAACCTATAGATATACCTTAGGCAGAGTGATATGCTAGTCCTGGTGTTTTTCACCGTATCAGTGTTGGCAGTTTCTGCTGGCGGGTTTGGTTATTGTCAGTCGGTATACTTTTTGTTCGGTAGCTATTGGAAGCATGAAATAGAGGTTGAAAACGGCTCAACACATAGTGGGTTTGTGCTGTTTGTTTAAATGGCTTTTTATTCTCTGGAGTTGAACTTGTAGACTGATTTTCTTATTTCTTAATGCTAAACTATGGCTTAGATTTTTGAAGCATTTTTTAATTTTTATTTGATCTTCAAAACTTATGAGTTTTATATGCATGCGAGGTAGTATGTACATTCTTCCAGCTTTGTGGCTGCCAGGGTTTGCCTTTGTGCATAAGTGCAACTGTTTGTTGCTTTGGGATTGAGATTACATGGTATACTTGGTATTCAGATCCGCCTGGACCTTTACTTGCATCCAAAAAATTTGCTGCAGAATTGCCCCATTATAATCGTAGGACCATGGACTAAAATATTCTAGTTTGTCGTCCATATGTAACCAACTAGTTTGGTCATTCTTATGCAACAAGTAGAAAACGAACTTCTGCTCCTGACCTATTTAATAGCCTCCAAGATAGCTACGCATACCGCCTCTTCTGCATCCTTGTCAAGGCAGCATTGATATTGGGGTAGACTTGCAGCATTGGAAATTGCTTGTTAACCTTGCAGCATTGGTAATTGCTTGTTATATTAGTTCATGTTTAAGATTTGCAGAATTTTATGTTTTAAATTCTGTAGAATCATCCTTTGATCTTTTTTTTTTCCTTTTTTTTTTCTTTTTTGAAGGAAGGTTAAAATGTATTTATAGTGAATGTAATAAGGTCTCCCCAGACCCCCAATATGAGATTACAGAGTCTAAAGTACATACATTCTATTATTACTTTCCAGTTACTTTCCGGCGAGTGATCAAGTCCCTGAAAGGGGTTGTTCTAAACTAATTTCCTGCTGAACCCCATAAGTATATGGGAGACTTGACTTCATTGATCAACACTGCTTCAGCTCTCGGAGCTTTTGTTCTTCTGTTTCTTGCTTTGATCCTGTTTAGGGTTCATTGTTTTATGATGATATCTCTGGAAAAGTGTACCAAATTAGGTGAAAGGATAGAAAGGATTCAAGTGCAGATGACGTTTGTATTCACCGCGCGTGATGATAGTCCTCCCGTCTTAATGTGTATGTTTCTCGTGTATCTGATTTTTTTTAAGGACAAGTATGATTTTGGCGGGGGGAGATTTTGGCGTAAATTCTCTCTTTCATAAATTGGAGCAAAACCTGTTATGTTTGTAAAATCCATTTGTAAACGTTGTACAAAAAACTTGATATGTTGATGGTCGAAAGATCTCCTTTTCAGGTGGTCTCATATTCCACTGCCTTGGGGAGCTGCGTTGTGGCCATTACCTCTTGGGACTGGCCATGAGACATCCATTTATTCAATAATTTATTTACCAGTAGCAAAGTGCTTGGTATTCTACTATCCTATTGGCTTGTTCAACTATTGAATCCGAATTTGTGTTAGATTACGAGTACATGTTTTATGTTTTATATTAGTTCATACAATTCCGGTATCTGCTTGACTAGTATTTTCATCATACGAGGCATCGCAATAAACCAAAGTACAATCTAGTGGAAAGTTGTCAATAATTGGTTGATTTTGCATTTCTTGATCCGGAGAATATTGAGTGCTTGACACACCAGAAATATCACGATTCACCACTCTAATTGCAACTCTGAACGTTGATTCCTTATTCAAATTATGTTAAAAAAACTTTAGAATTTGCTTATTGTAAAGTTACTTGCAAAAAGCTTCCAAATCCAAGTTTGGGAATCTTGCAAAACCAGAGAACCCCAAGGAACATCAGACCATGCAGATTTCGCAAAGGAACACTACAAATTACAATATGCTGAGCAGTCTCATTATCAACACACATGTTACAGGTGGTATTTCGGTTGGGAATGAACTGAGAAAGTCTAATTTTGGAAGGGAAGATGTCTTCGTAGCGTTTCCAAGCAAAAAATAAAGGATCATTCCTCGAACACAAATCTCGACGAGTGTTTCCTCACTGATATCTTCATGACAGTCTAGTGCCAGGCGTCGGAACCGTAAGATGTACTTTCTTATTTTTTCTCCCATTCGCTGTCCATTCTTGCTCAAGTCTATTGTCGTAATTTTTCTCTTGCCTGAATAGAATTTCCGAAGAAAGAGCGTGGACATAGTTGGCTAGGAATCCATGCTTTCTGCCTTTAGGTTGTCATACCAGGTGAACGTCGTGCCTGTGAGCGATTTGGGAAATTCTTTTAGGCACAACTTTCCATCGGAGGCTCTATCATTCATTGCTGATAGGAATCGGCTAAGATATTCCCTTGCGTTCCCCTGTCAGTCATAAGTCTTGAATTTCGGAGAAGTGTAGTCCTCGGGATACTGGTATTCTCGGATGTTTGTTGGGTATGGACTGCTTACGCGACAGTGGTTATCTTGTTTTACCACATGATAATTCTGCTTCAAGTACCTCGCCATTTCTTCCTGGGACATTGCCGTTGTCTTGTCGTTTTTGTGCTCCTCGCTTTTCGTCGTTCCTTCGGGAGTTTTTTGTCCTGCCATTACCGCTTGTGCTATCCAGTCTTCAAGCTCCTGCCTTCTGCATGAGCGCTCCTCTAGTTCCTTTTGCATATTTTGCAGAGTTGGTGACATGGGTTTTGGCAGTTGGGTTACTCGTATGTTCTTCCTTTGTGTTGCCATTGTCTCTCTGTTTTGGGACCCATGTCCCACAGATCGTTTGATAACACCTTGGATCTGTGTTTCTTCCTCGCTGTCTTCATCTTCTATTGTTACTTCCTCTAAGTTAATGGGCCGGTCAGTCGCTTGGTTTTCTGCTGCACCAGAGTTAGCGCCTCCTGAGTGTGTCATGGTGAGCTAGGCACGAGCCTCCGGGTGTGGTCACCAAATGTTGAGGAGTGGTTTTAGTTTTGGTTTTACCCGTCCTAGCTATACCAAGTGACCTCACTATATCAAGAATAGTAGGAGAGAGGGTTGTTCTTCCATTGTACCTTATCCTTCTTTATATAAACTTTCCCAAAAGTCCCTCCTTTTATGTCATCATGACACATGTCTTAAACCTCCTTAATTACTTTTGATGCAATTTCTTAATATAACCTCCTCCGTATTTGTCAATCCCCCCTTTGTCCTTTTTACCTCAAGGGTATTTCTTCATTGGACTTGGGCCTAGTCTCCAAGTCCCCATATCTCACACTAGGTTTATCTCTCCCTTTAGGGGCACCCCTAACCCGTTAAGGGGTTTTATTTTTCATGTAACAACAACTGACACTCATAAAATCTTTCATCATCCCTTCAACAAACCATCTTATACAAACACAATTTTTTCCTAGTCACGTCCATAAAATAAAATAGATCGTATTGTAAGGAACTTTACTTGGGGACACGATTTCGACTGCCCGGAAACTTCATTCTCGTGGATGGTATAAACTCGCCAAACCCAAAACTAAATCAAGGATGTGCATCTAAAGCAGTATAGAACAAAATAAGGCTTTCCTAATGAATTGAATTTGGAGCATCCATGAGAAACCTGTCTCAAAATAGGCCACCTTATGCAATGAAAAATACTTCAAACAACATTCCATTTTCGAAAATACCCCACCATACCATCCCCAACCATTTTATAATGGAGGAAATTAGCTTCCCTCATACCTATTATGAAACAACACCTCTTCCATCAAGTCGTAAATGGTTTAAACACACATATCCATACAAATTAGATCCCACAATTCCATGATATGATTGATTCAGCACAGTGTTACCCTATACAATTGGTTGCTGACATCCTTGACACGGTAACCCAAACTTGGTCACATAAAATTTGAATCTCCTTCCCTCCCCCCAACAGTTCAGCAAATTGTGAATATCCATATTCCTTATGATGCTCAAACTGATAACATTATTAGGCCTTTAATAAAATGAGGCAGATACATTATATCATCTAGGTACAAATGTCTCACGGGCACTTCTAATAGTTTGCATCAACCCCCC